>NW_028081261.1:0-683 GCF_014824575.4 Sturnira hondurensis
ATATATATATGTTTTTAAGTTCTGAAAGCCAGTTGTAAAATTTACCTTTCGAACAGTGGTTGAGTCTCTCCCTTAACCTTCCCTCATTCATTGTACAGTATTCACCAGCCACCTACCATGTGTCAGGTACCTGACACGGCAGCAAACAAGATAGATTCTATCCCCATTCTCATGGGGTTTACATTGTACTAGAAAGAAGACTATCAGCATGTCAACCAATAAACAAGACCATTTCAGGTGTTAACTGCTATGAAGAAAATAAAACAGTGGGTCACTGCCTCTGTGAGAACTCATAGATGGGCCCAGGAGTGAGGCCCTTTTGTCCTTCTCTGTTGACCCCCTTTCGGACTCACGGCCTGCAAGGCAGTCAGATCTACAGCCAGAAAGCTCAGCTCTGTGTCAAATGTCTTCCTTTCATCAAATTGAAATCCATCTCCCCAGAACTCCACTCATCTCCTCTGGTTCTCCCCTCTCCCCTATTCTGTCGGAATAGGTCTAATTGATCTTTCACAGGCAGCCCATTGCATGGCCGTGCCCAGCAATGGTGTGCTCTTGGGTCTTTCTCACTGCCAGTCTCGACACCCCAGAGAGACCCTCTCTCACTTCCCGGCATCTCTGCCTATCTGGCTCGGGCTCCAGCTCATTAACATCCCTCTAAAAGTGTCATATCTAGGTCTGAAGTC
>NW_028081262.1:0-676 GCF_014824575.4 Sturnira hondurensis
TTTCTACTTCTTCTTCATTGAGTTTTGGAAGATTATATTTTTGTAGAAATGTGTCCATTTCACCTAGGTTTTCAAATTTCTTGGCATACAGTTCTTCATAGTAATTCCTTACAATCCCTTCTATTTCTATGGTATAGGTTGTAATCTCTCCTCTTTCATTTCTTATTGTGTTTATTTGGGTCCTCTCTCTTCTTTCCTTAATGAGCCTACTTAAAGGCTTGTCTATTTTGTTTATCTTTTCAAAAAACCAACTCTTGGATTCATTGATCCTTAGAATTGTGCTTTTAGTCTCTATGTCATTTAATTCTGCTCTGATCTTGGCTAATTCCTTCCTTGTACTTGCTCTGGGCTGTCTTTGTTGTTGTTCTTCGAGTTCTTGCAGGCGTCGGGTTAGGTTGTTTGTTTGAAATGTTTCTATTTTCTTTAGGTAAGCCTGTATTGCTATGAATTTTCCTCTCAGGACTGCCTTGGCCGTGCCCCATAAGTTTTGGGTTGTTGTGAGTTCATTTTCATTTGTTTCCAGAAACTTTTTGATTTCTTCCCTAATTCCAATCTTGACCCATTCGTTGTTTAATAGCATACCAATCAGTCTCCATGATTTTGGGTGTTTTGGGTTTTTTCCTGTGGGGTTGGTTTCTAATTTCAGCCCCTTGTGGTCAGAGAAAATGCTTGGTAT
>NW_028081263.1:0-533 GCF_014824575.4 Sturnira hondurensis
GGTGCGTACAGTCTTTCAATTTGGTGGCATATTATGCTAAGTGAAACAAGCCAGTCAGAGAAAGATGAATACCACGTGATCTCACTTATATGTAAAATCTAATGAACAAAATAATTTAACAAACAAACTAGAAACAGAAGCATAGGAACACAGAAGAGATTAACAATGGTTAGAGGGAAAGAGAGAGGGGGCTGGGTAAAAAAAAAAGGTGAAGGGATTAATTAAAAAATATTTATTTATTTATACACACACACACACACACATGCATAGACTTAGACAACAGTATTGCGATAGCCAGAGGGGAAGTGGAGTGGGGGGAGGGCAGAGGGGACATAAATGAGGATGGAAAGGGACTTTGCTTGGGGCGATGGGTGCATGACTCAGTGTGCAGATGAGGTTTTGTTGAGATATACACCTGTACGATTCTGTTTACCAACGTCACCCCAATAAATTCAATGCAAAAGGACATTCACGGCCATACTGTTTGTGACAACAAACATATAAAACTTCCTTCATAAGGAAATGACCCATTT
>NW_028081264.1:0-653 GCF_014824575.4 Sturnira hondurensis
TTCACAATATGGAAATCTGAATATAACAGGTTCCTTTGCTTTTAAAGGAGAATGCATAATTCAATATATCAGCAAGACAAGAGTTGTTCTAAATCTAGTCTTGCAGCCTGTTTTTCCATGGGAAACATGGCCTTTACCTGAGCATTAGAAGAGTTTCCACGTCCTGAGAGTCTGTTGTAGCGAAGGACCTGCAGACGGGTGCAGAGAAAGCAGTTAGCAGACCGTGCTCCACGGGAAGGGACCTGGCGAAATAGAATAAGGCGTGGAGACTTCATTGGCTGAGTGTGTGTGTGAGTGTGTGTGAGCCTGCCAGGCAGAAACGAATGTGCACTTCACTGGCTGAGTGTGTGTGAGCCCCTGGGGCAGAAACGAATGTGCACTTCACTGGCTGAGTGTGTGTGAGCCCCTGGGGCAGAAATGAATGTGCACTTCACTGGCTGAGTGTGTGTGTGAGTGTGTGTGAGCCCACCAGGCAGGAATGAATGTGCACTTCACTGGCTGAGTGTGTGTGTGCCTGTGTGCGAGCCCACCGGGTAGGAATGAAATGTGCAGCTGCCCTACTTCCTCGGCTGAAACAGGCCCTCACTGGGGAAAGTACCAGCTGGGAAAGTAAAATCAATGGCTACAAATGAAATGTGTTTAATTATTTTAGT
>NW_028081265.1:0-1152 GCF_014824575.4 Sturnira hondurensis
CAACTAGAAGCAGCGGGCAATCTGGGCCGGTGGCATTGGCGGGAAACAGAGGACCCATCTGGGTCCAGCGTCGGGGTGCCTGTGGCAGAGGGAACTCCAGAAGCCCAGCACCCAGTGGGCTGGCAACAGACTCCATGGGAGCCCTGGGCCTGCTACAGACTCCATGGGAGAGAACTGACTCCCCTCTTCCCATATAGGCAGGCAGGTTAATACCGGGTAGAGGCCTGTGGGCTTAAGTTAATGTAAAAGGGTGGTAACTATGGACTCTGTGGTCGACAGCCCGCCAGCCCTCCAGCCCTCCAGCCCGGGGGATTTGAGAAGGACACTGTCGAGACGGTCTTTAGGAATTAGGCTGGGCTGAGAGGCAGGCTTTGTGGAGAAGTCTCTGTTGGAAAGGGAACTGAGGTGTTCTTCAACAGCAACTTGCCCCATGGCCCAGCCACCCAACAGCCAACCAGGGGAGGGGTGGAAACACCTGGGTTCCGCCACGGGACTGAGAAGGACAGTGCCAGATACCTTGGGACCCAGGCAGCCTGCCAGGGGTACGGGCATCCACATCCCAATCCGGTAGCCTGGCTCGCGTGTGGGTGCGTGCCTGCATACCAGACCTCTCTGCCGCAACCAAGAAAAACGGTTTGGACAGTTTGAAACCGACAAAGGAAGGTTGTGTGTGTGTGTGTGTGTGTGTGTGTGTGGTTTTTCCCCCCCCTCTCCTTTTTTTTTCTTTCTCAACTTCTTTTCTAAGTAATCTTATATCTTTTAAACTGTATTGTTGCTCTATCTTTCAATACTCTGTCCCTCATTTCTTTTTCTTTTTGTCCGGTTTTAGTCCTTCCGTTCTTCCCAAACTTTCCGCTTATTCCTCCTTTCTCCTGACTTTTGTGTATGTGTGTATGTGTGTGTGTGTGTTAGATTGTTTGTTTGTTTATTGCTTAGTTTTCTTTTAGGTGTATTATTATTTTTTTGCATTATTCTCATTTCTTTTTTATTTTAATAATATCTTTGTATTCCTCCCCTTTCTGTACAGGTTTCTTAGTCCTGGCTGGTTATATTGTACTACCTGGCAGGTTCCCACTGCTCTTTCCTCCACAGTGTATTGTTAATTTTCTATACTTCACTTGCTTTCCTTTGGCATACTACCCAAGCTCTATA
>NW_028081266.1:0-855 GCF_014824575.4 Sturnira hondurensis
GGTCCCTTCTCTTCTCTGAGTGTCAGGTTCATGTCTGTCCATCCCTGGTCCCTGCTCACAGGCCTGCGGTGACATCAGGTGACATAAGGAGCCCCACAGAGCTCAGGAAGGCAGGGCCCCAGCCCAGCCCGACCATTTGAAGGGGGCATCAGGGTTCACCACACACCCCTGCCCCCCCGTGCCCTGCTGTGCAGGGGCAGGTCATAAGGAAGGACCCTCAGCTCCACATAAGACAGGACAGGTCCCTGCAGATGAGGAGCCCAGAGCTCGGAGCTGTGTGTCCACCTGGGGCAGCAGGAGGACAGCACAGGGAACACAAGTCCCCTGTAAAGTCCCAGCCCTGCCTCGGCCAGGCTGGGTGGCCTGGGGCACCTGCTAACCCCTCTGAGCCGCAGCAACTGGGTAGGGGGTCAGCCATCCCTGGTGCATGAGGGCTGTGAGGTCAGAGCAGATGAAAACCAGACCCCAGCACATGCCTCGCACACAGTGGGTGCTCATTACATGGCCCCTTTGGCTCATTCATGACGTCCCTCCAGCCCAAGGTCTGCAGTGGTACTGGAATGTGCTGATCGGGGTCTCGGTGGCCCTTGTCCTGCTGCTCTTCCTCCTCCTTTTCCTCTTCCTCTTCCTCCGACACCAGCGTCAGAGTAAAGGTAGGACACCACGTGAGTAGGGGACGGGGAGGCCTGGGTCACAGGAGAGAGGGGCTCAGAGCACCTGCCGCAGGAAAATAGATGGAAAAGGTCAGCTGAGAGACAGATTTCTCCAGAATCTGACATCGGAAAATCTAGAAAGAAAACACTCAACATCAGCATAGACGTAGAAATGTAAGGTAGTCTTTCACCATTTTCAATC
>NW_028081267.1:0-631 GCF_014824575.4 Sturnira hondurensis
TCCACTCTCTTTAAAATCAATAACAATATCCTCCTGGCTGGTGTAGCTCAGTAGATTGAGCTCAGGCCTGTGAACCAGATGATCGTGTTTCAATTCCCAGTCAGGGCACATGCCTGGGTTGCAGCCAGTTCCCAGCGGGAGACACATGAGAGGCAACCATACATTGATTTTTCTCTCCCTCTCTCCTTCCCTTCCCCTCTAAAGATAAATGAATAAAATATTTTAAAAAATAAACAAATATATTTTTAAAAATAATAATAAAATAAATAAATAAATAAAATCAATAACAATATCCTCAATGAAGGTTTTTAAAATATGTGGCATTCTAAATAACATTGTCAATATAATTTTAAAATATTTTTAGTCTGGAATTGAATTATATTTTGTAGAAAATGCAGTGTACTTAGGACTGAAATGGGCAAAATTGGTGAAACAAGTTATAAGTACAAACTTCCAGTTAAAAAATAAATAAGGTATTGGGACATATAGTGTGTATAGTGAACATGAGTATAGTGAACACTGCTGTATGATATATAGGAAAGTTGTCAAGATAGTTGATTCTAAGAGTTCTCACCACTAGGAGAAGTATTTTGCTTGTCTTTTTATTATATTTATATGAAATGATGAATGT
>NW_028081268.1:0-708 GCF_014824575.4 Sturnira hondurensis
AACTATTTAAAAAAGAAAGAAAGAAGTGGGCACAGCCTTCTTCCTGCCGCCGTCCTGACCAAACCAGGACAGACGGAGGAGTGCAGGCCTCTGAGGAGCGAAGGCAGGAGGGGACCTAGACAGGAAAAACAGCAAGTGCCCTTCCTGGGGGTGGGGGGTGGGCTGAAAGGGAGAGAGGGGGCCCTGTGAGGGGCCCAACTCGGGGGACAGTGGTCAGGGCGGGAGAGCTGGGGGATCGGGCTGAGTGCGAGGGGCCGTCAGAGCCCCTGGCGAACACCGTCCATCAGCTTCTCGCCTCGTCTGGAAACCCAGCTTCCCGGGGCCACACTTCTCTGTATGGAGCCTGTAAGCAGGCAAGCATGCACAGGCCATTAGACCTTGGCCACCAAGGTCACGGACCTCGTCTCCTTTCCCAGCATGGTCCTGACAGGGTCCCCGTCAGAGCTCAGAGCAGGTGGACCAGCTGTCTGGGCGCTGACCATCGGGCTATCCATTGCCTCCCCAGCCAGAGGGGCAGACCAACTGCACAGTCAAACCACCTCCCTCCAGAGTGACCCGCCCATCCAGTGCCACTGACCGCCTGGGGGCCTCAGACTGAAACCCCCCCCAGCTCCAACTGCTCCCCAGCCCTGGAAGTAACCCCTCTACGGAGACTTCCACCGAGACACCCTACAGGGCAGGCCCCACGCTGTCTCAGGCCATGCCTCC
>NW_028081269.1:0-922 GCF_014824575.4 Sturnira hondurensis
GCCAAAAAAAGAAATTAAAAATATCCAAATTCAAATTAAGAAATACAAGTCATTGACACGATTTGCCAATGACACGATTCCTCGAGAGAAAACCCTAAACAATCAATAAACAAATACATAAATTTGCTGAACCCAAAGTTAATACACAAAAATTCATTGCATTTATGTGTCCTAAAATGAAATTTTTGAAAGGCAGATAAAAGCAGTTTTTTGCAATCGAAACAAAATGAATAAAACACCCGAAGAATAAACTTTGCACAGGATTTGGGGACATATACACGTAAAACTAAAAGACATTATTAAGGGACATGGAATAAGACACAAAGACATGAAAAGATATCCATGTTCATTAACTGCAGAAATCATCATAGTAAAAATGGCCATCTTACCCAAAGTGATATATACAGTTAATGCAATACCCATGCGGGTGGTAGCTGCTCTGCTGTCCCTGGTTGCCATAGACCATGTGGACTGCACCCATGGCAGCAGCCAGCTCACCTCCTTTAGTGTGTCTGACAAAACCAGTGTTGTAAAATTTCCCAGAAACCTAAATTGTGTTGGGTTGAATCTGATCACTTCCAGATATCTCTGAGCTGACAGGGATTTCTGAAATGTTAGGAGGGTGTGTGAAAACTTCATATCCTGCAGTCTGTGCTGGAATCTTGGCTCCCAACATCCCAGAAGGTAATGCTGGCATGGCCAGACTCGACTTCAGTCTTACTAAGAGTTGTTTGTGATCCCTATTCCTTTGCGGAGGAATACAGATGTAACTTCTCCACATGTAACTGCTGAAGAGACTGTCAAAAAACCAAACTGACATTGGTGGAGTAACCCTTCTGACATCGGAAGCCTAAAACCATGCTCACATGACCACAGTACACGCTCGAACCAAAGAACTCTACTGCGGTGTCCACAGGGATGC
>NW_028081270.1:0-532 GCF_014824575.4 Sturnira hondurensis
AGAAGCTAAATACACATTCTTTTCAAGTGCACATGGAACATTTTCAAAGATAAACCACATAATAAGACAGAAAACAAGTCTCAAAAACTTCAGGAAAATAGAAATCATACCAAGCATTTTCTCTGATCACAAGGGGACTGAAATTGGAAACTAAACCCACAGGAAAAACCCAAAAACACCCCGAAAACATGGAGATTGAATGGTATGCTATTAAACAACGAATGGGTCAAGACTGAAATTAGGGAAGAAATAAAAAACTTCTTGAAACTAATGAAAATGAATTCACAACAACCCAAAACTTATGGGACACAGTGAAGGCAGTCCTGAGAGGGAAGTTCATAGCAATACAGGCTTACCTAAAGAATATAGAAACATTTCAAAAAAACAACCTAAGGCGACACCTCCAAGAACTCGAGGAACAACAACAAAGACAGCCCAGAGCAAGTACAAGGAAGGAAATAACCAAGATCAGAGCAGAACTAAATGACATAGAGACTAGAAGCACAATTCTAAGGATCAATGAATCTAGGAG